>NC_056737.1:1174680352-1174705352 GCF_019279795.1 Protopterus annectens | reverse complement strand
AGGGATCACTGAGAAACTCTCCCAGCTGGGGATTAACCCATATGTCGCTAATGGGTGGCCATCTGGCTCACCGACAGAACGCACACTGTCATAGTTGAGGAGTGCCACCTCCACCAACAGACCAGTTACCAGTGGGGTACCACAAGGATCTGTTCTGGGCCCTTTACTGTTTGGAACCTATTTCTCTGAAGTCCAGGTGAAGGTAGATGGCCTGTGGCTTATCAAGTTTGCAGATGACTGCAAACTGGGTGCAATCATTGATTCCCCTAATGATGTTAACGTATTACAGATGGGGATGATGCTGACAAATGACTGGTGCCAAAGTCATGGACTATAACTAAATGCAAAAAATGCCTCATTATCTCCTTTGGCAAAGAAGTAGCCACTGCTAATTATGATATAGCTAGCATCCCTCTAAGCTCAAACCCAGTGGTGAGAGACTTGGGAACAGGTTGATAGCAATCTAAACTTCAATCACCATGTATCCATAGTGGTGAGGAAAGCCTTCTACATTGCACATCTCATAAATAATGGCATCACATCCATGACTAAGGAGGTTATAATTCCTCTGTACTCGCCCCTTATCACACCACAAATTGAGCACAATGCTCCCTTCTGTATGTACCTCACCAGACACCTTCAGCAACTGAAGAGACTACAGAAGTTTCTAACTCTCAAAAACGTCAACCAGGTTCAACAGGCAAGATCTGCCCTTGACAAATCCAAACTGGGTGGGGTCAAGTGGTTGGAGATTGCCTATTTCCTTGTTTATGAGGTCAATAATAATAATATGCTCCATGGCCTTATAGATAAGACTTGTTTAGCTAATGGGGTGATAGTTTCCTGGGTCAGTAATGGCACCACCTATGTGCAAAGGGATAACAATGGCAGTTCTCTACTGTGCTGGAATGAAGCCTACACTTAGGCTGTGGTTGAATAGAGTGCTCAATGGTGAGGCTAGTTTTTGCTGGAGATTTTATTTATTTTATTTATTTTACATTTGTTAACCGGGCTAGTCTAACTGGATATATTTCCATTTTCAGCAGAGGCCCGGGGAGAAAAGCTCCACATATAGACAAAAGAAGTATAACATGAGCAAAAACATAACAGATTACACTCTGGTAGGACGTAGACAATGAACATAATTACCAAAAGAATAGGACTTTAAATTCCTAGACAATGTAAATAGCAACATGTTAAGGCTTATTACATCTTTTAAAACCAAGAAGAGAAAAGTGCAAGACCAAGGAAAAAGAAACAACGATAGATAGAGAGAGCAGATTTATAAAAGATATATAGTTTCTGGAAAAGAGTCATAGCCATATAGAGGAAAGATTTAGGGGAGAGGTCCATATATGGTAGAGGAAGAGAGCTAAGGGAGAAAGCAGGAGGCACAAAAGAATAGGGAGAGAGAAAAGAGGGTTAACTAAAATTAACTTTCTAATCAGGATTAGAGCAGGGGCACATCCAGTGGCTTTTAAGGTAGATTCTAAGTTTTTGTTTAAACAGAACAGTAGATGCAATGGAAGTAAGTCGGTAGGAACTTGATTCCAGTCTTTAGCAATGGAATTTGAGAAGAGGGAATCACCAGCTAGGTTATTAGATTTGGTTAAGGTGACTAGCAGTTTATTTGATGTGAGTTCAGATTAGAATAAGGGGTTAAGAGGTTAGAAAGTACAGGTGTGTTATGAGGTTGGTAGAAAGCTCTTTGGACAAACGTGAGTTGGGAAAGAAGCAGCATGTTTGTCAGTTCAAGCCAGTTAAGTTGCTGCAGATTCAGACAGTGGTGAGTTCTGAAAGGCTTACCAGTAACAAATCTAGCTATATTATTGTAAGTGGTAGACAGTTTGGAGAGATTGTTTTTCTTGAGGTTAGTATAGATTGGTGAGGCATAGAGAAGAGTGGAAATAAGGTGAGAGTGAGCAAGAGTAACTTTGGCTGGGGAGGTTAAGAAAGTTTTAATTCTATAGAGAGAGTCAAGTTTCCTGTTTACAGATTTAATGGTATTGTTGATATGACAGTCAAAGGAAAGATTGTTGTCGATCGTGACTCCTAGCAGTTTAGTAGTAGAGTCAGGTGATATAAGGGTTCCATTATTAGATAAGATAGTGAAGTCTAATATAGGGGATCTGGTAGTAGGCCTAAAAAGTAAGAGTTTGGTTGTTTTTGCGTTTAGGAGGAGGCGTTTAACTTTTAAGAACCAAGTTTCAACTTTGGAAAATACAGTTTGAGTATTAGTTTGAAGTTCAGAAATGGATTCAGCAGAGCAAATTAGTGTGGAGTCATCAGCGTATTGTATGCATGTAGCTTGGGGAATAGCTACTTGTAAGTCATTTATAAAGAGGGAGAAAAGAAGGGGTCCGAGAATAGAGCCTTGGGGTACCCCAAGTGAAATTGGGAGAAGAGATGAGAGTTTGTTATCCCAGAGGACGGCCTGTTTCCTGTTAGTGAGATAGGATCTAAACCAGTGGACAACCTTAGATTCTAAGGATAGAGATTCGAGAATATTTAAGAGGAGAGAGTGGTTGACCATGTCAAAGGCTTTGGACAGGTCAATAAAAGAGCTGAAGACAGGATGTTATTATTGCGATTCTTGTTAATAAAGTCTGTAAAGGAGAAGACAGGGGTAGTTGAAAAGGCCTAAAGCCATGTTGACAGTTAGAAAGAATGTTATTTGTTATTAAGTGGTTCATTAACTGATGGTGCACACATTTTTCCATGATTTTTGCAAGTGGGGACAAGAGAGCTATGGGCCTATAATTAGAATATTCATAGATAAGGATGGATATGGGATAGGCTATTTCAGAGGCTGCTTTTTGAAGGAATTCAGATGGAAGCTGGTCTGCCGAGGGGGTACATGGTTTGTGTTTGTGGATACATTTCTGTATAAAGGTAGTGGAGGTGGGTTGTAGCCCAAAGGTTGGTAGTTTGAGGGATGTAAGGTCAGGGATACTAGTGTTGTCACTAGAGAGATGGGAGGCCAAGGAATTAATAGTATCAATAAAGAAAGAGTTGAAAGTATTGGCAGTATCAATGGAGATTCTTTTCAGACCGGAAGGGCAGGGTGGTAGTCTGTCCAGGATGAGAAGTCTGTTTAGGGTTGACCAAATTTTTGAGAATTCTTTTCTTTCTAGGGAAGGGGGGGACGTAGTGGTCTGTCCAGATGAAAGAGTCTGTTTAGGGTGACCCAGAATTTTGAGGGTTATTGTGTTTTGCTTGCTGGAGATTACTATAATAATTCTTTTATCAGAGAAGATAGCTCTTTTGGTACTGTTTCTTTGGTGCCTAAAGGTCTGTTGGTCTATGGGAGATTTGCTGGTTCGCCATTTTTCCAAGATTTGTTCCTATTTTTTTTTTTTGTCTTGTATCTTTAGATAGGGGCAGCAGGTTTTTTAATATTTATGGAGCGTTTTTTTTGGTGCGTGATTATCTAGGATTGTTAGTAGTGTGGTGTTAAAGTAGAGAACATCTTCTTCAAGACGAAGTGTCTTAGTGGGGTTCCAGTTGCAGGCATTTAGTTCAGTTTTAAATTGAATAGGGTTGAAGCATTTGAGATCAATTGTTAGAGGCATTTTTTGTCTTATAATATAGGTTAGATTGTGGTCACTAAAGTCATCAGGTAGCGCGTTCGGACTGATAGTTTAGTTGAGGTTTGTTAATGAGAATCCAATCTAGAATACTTTCTTTGTTGTTAGGTTTGTTGATCCTAGTGGAGGTGTTTATTATCTGAGTAAAGCCATGGAGATTAATATGAGAAGTTGGGTTATTAGTGTTTATTGAGGACCAGTCAAGGTTGAGGTCTCCAAGTCTTATAGTTTCTTGTGGGTAGGTGGAAGTGACGCAACTGAGGATATTTTCTATGGAAGTAGAGTTATTTCCAGGAGGTAGATATATACAGATAATATAGATTGATTTTTTAGGGTTTAGTTGTAGCTTTGAGATAAGAAGTTCAGTATTGGTAATGTCCAGGTTATCATAGGGTACTAATGTTAAATTTAGTTCAGTTTTAAATAGTAGTGCCACTCCTCCGCCTTTTGAGTCTCAAGATATTGTAACCTGGAGGAATGATTTCATTATCTTGAGTATAGGGTTTTAACCAGGTTTCAGTCAAACAGAGAATATCAAAGGAGTGGTATTCAAGAAGGGAGTGGAGATGGGTGATTTTGTTATTGACACTGGATATTAAGGTACCCTATGAGTAGGGTATTTGCATTGGAGGTTTGTAGTTGAAGGGATGAGTTTAGTGAAGCAGGTATGGTGTCAGATGAAGTAGTTAAGGGCCCTGGGTTGGGGTGGATGTCCCCATCTGCCAAGGTAGAGTGGTTAAATTCCAGGTAAGCTTTGTTAGGAAAGTTTAGTAAGTATTTTAGTTTCCTAAACCAGAGATTTTGAATTTTAATGTGAGACAGCCTATGATATCTGGCTAGGAGATAGCTAGAGGTAGATGTAATGTTTAAATGAGTGAAGTTTAGGCTTTCAAAATCAGAGGCAGTATGTTTGGGAGAGTAGTTAAAGTGGTAGCTAGGATTTAATTCATAACAGGTCAGGAAGTAGGGTAGTGTGAGAGCAAGAGAAATAATGAGCATAAGTGTTAGTTTTAACAGAGTAGTTTCTGTTACAGAGGTCTTGGGTGGAGGTTTGTAAGTTTTAGTGGACATGTTGAGGAGAGAATGAAAGGAATAGATGAAGGGGCCTAGGCTAAGATTGTAGAATAAGTAAGAGAAGCTAGATGGAAGAGTCAGAGTATGTAATTAGCTTTGGGTGGGTAGGAGAGATAATTGAGGAGGGTAGAGTTGGGAGGGAGTTACAAATGAGGTAGGAGTCTAGGATAGGTGTAAATATAGAGTGGGTGGGGTATGTGAGGTATAAGGCTAAGGGCACGTGGGGTGGGTGGGATAAGGAGGTAGGGAGGGAGCGGTGGGCAGAAACAGTTAGAGAAGAGAGCGTAATCAATCAGCTAAGCAGGGAAGCTGAAACACTATGAGTTTCATATGCTACATAGTTTAAACAGTGAGTATAGGAGAGTTAGGTAAAGAGAGATGGAAAGGTGAAGGCAGTATGCAAGAATATAACAGGTACAAGGTATAAGTAAGAAAATGTACAGTTTACAGAGGGACACTGAGAGGGGTATTTGAGAGTAGGTAAGTAGAAATATTCAAGATACAGTCGTTTGGTGAATCATAAGGTAGGGGGAATAGAGAAAGGAGTGCAATAGCCAGAAAGGTAATGGAGAGACAGTGAGGAAACAGAAAAGGCAAGGCAAGTGGGACGTCACAGCAATAGTAAGGCTAGCAGACGAGGGGGACTTCAGGTCAACCAGGGGCGGGAGGGAGTAGTAATAATAGATAAAGGGGGAGAGGTAACTATTATAATGCAGGTAAGCAAGGGACAAACACAACCTAAGCTGGTGCCACGTGTGTGCTGCCCACCAGAGGACAAAACTTAAAATAATTAAGCAAGATGGACATACAGCCAGTATAGGTGAGTTTAGAAATCAAAAAACATCACTCAAGAGGAGCTAGGGGTGCTTCCTGGGTGCCGACACAAATGGCCTGCTTTGTAGCTTCTGGGAGACAAGAGAGATAGGTCAGCAGAGAGGGGACACCCGATGAGGAGCACTAGGCTTTAATGCTGCAATACAAAAAAAGAAGAGGAGGGTTAGGAAAACAAAAGGTAACAGAAAGAACAGAGGTGGTTAGCAATAGAGTGGGTAGAGAGGTACCAAAGTAAGAAGAGTATAGGTGTAAGAGAGAGAAAAAAATATTTCCAAGTCACAGTAACAGGTATTCCAAAGTAATAGTCATTACTAGCAGCAGCAGTTATAATGCATTAGCACATGTTCATTCACTTTACAAGTATAAAGTAGATATATGTACATACAAGGTTTAGAGTCAGTGCAGTGTATTTCTAAACAGTAAAAAAAATGTAATAGGAGTTAACGCTGTAAAGAAATGTATTAGGAGTTAATGCTGTCCACCCTGTGCTGGGTATAACTAGAGGCGAGCAGCGTTTATAGTATTCCTACGTTTAAGATAAGAAACAACCTCTTAGCGACTACGTTCAGTTGGCAAATCAAAAGCAAGCAACAATAGAACAACTGTTTACTTATTTCATGCTTATAGACCTTATAGCGACTAATAGCAGAATGAAATCAAGGAAAGGTACAACTAAACATTGTTAACAGTACACAAGGTGTAAGGCCTCTTAGCGACTGAATGCAGTAGCCAAAATCAAAGGCAAAAGTTAAACCTTGGTGCAGAATACAGCCTGGGATACTATCAGGTCCCATGGAAGCTGTGTTCTTTGCCTTGGATAGGACCTTTAACACTTGATCTGCAGAGATGTGAGGTGCTGGACAAGTATCAGGGATGTTGAACAGGCCTTTGCGGGGGACAAGGGCATTAAGTTTGCACTGAACCTATCTGCTAGCAGGTTGGCTAAGTCAACATGATCAGTATAAGTGGTACCATTAAGAACTAATTTGAAACAAACCTGGGTTTTGCCATGGAGATTCCTGACATAAATGAAAAGGTTTTGTGGTTAGCCTTTGTTTTGGAGGCTAGTTTTGATTCATAATTGGCTTTGGAGGTTTTCACTAGTGATCTAATTTGCTTGTTGAGGCTAAGGAGGGAGTTTTTCCACTTGGGAATTTGTGCCTTTTTACCCTTGGACAAGAGTTTCTTCCTTTTGTTGTAAAGTCTGTGGATAGAGAATGTCCACCAGATAGGTTTGTGTTTCCTTGATGAGCAGGTTTTAATTATGTTGGGTATGGCTGAGTGCATGCAGTTGTACAGCTGCTTGTATATTGCACTGGTGTAATGCTGAACATATTTGACTGGACCCTCTGAGGTGGGTGGTGGTATGAGGCTGCTGATACCCTCCCTTAGAAGGTTGTAGTCAGCTTTTCAGAAGTTTTTTAGCCTGGTTACAGTTGGCCAGTAGCCAAAGCATTAACTCAGGATAAGCCAAATGGATTTTGCCTTTATCCTGGTCACCAAAATATGAACTAGATCTGCTGCTTGGGCATATCTATGTAGGTTAAGGAGCCTCAGTCTGCCAAATGTCTTTGAGGCCATCAATATTTTCCTAATCAGTAGGATGGCCTAATGGTTAAGGTGTTTGCCTTACAAACACAAGGTACAGGGTTTGAATCTCACAGGGGATAACTGGCTAAGCTTAAAATGGCTTGCAAGGGCAGTTAGCCTAGTACTAACCTATGAACCTATGTTTCCCATCCCAAATAAAGTCTACTATGACTTTTGGAATAGGTAGTACTGTTTTATGCGGCTTAATTTTGAGAAGATATCCAGCTACTAAAAGAACTTCTGCAAGCAGCACCTTCCTCCTGTCTGTGTCTGACATGTGTATGTCATCCCCACAGGTCCCACACCCTCCTCCTGTCTGTGTATGATGTGTGTATGTCACCCCCAGTCCCACACTCTCCTCCTGTCTATGTATGACATGAGTATGGCATCCCCCAGTCCCACACTCTCCTCCTGTCTGTGTATGACGTGAGTATGGCACCCCCCAGTCCCACACTCTCCTCCTGTCTATGTATGACGTGAGTATGTCACCCCCCAGTCCCACACTCTCCTCCTGTCTGTGTATGACATGAGTATGTCACCCCCCAGTCCCACACTCTCCTCCTGTCTGTGTATGATGTGTGTATGTCACCCCCCAGTCCCACACTCTCCTCCTGTCTATGTATGACGTGAGTATGTCACCCCCCAGTCCCACACTCTCCTCCTGTCTATGTATGACATGAGTATGTCACCCCCCAGTCCCACACCCTCCTCCTGTCTGTGTATGATGTGAGTATGGCACCCCCCAGTCCCACACTCTCCTCCTGTCTATGTATGATGTGAGTATGGCACCCCCCAGTCCTACACCCTCCTCCTGTCTGTGTATGATGTGAGTATGGCACCCCCCAGTCCTACACCCTCCTCCTGTCTGTGTATGATGTGAGTATGGCACCCCCCAGTCCCACACTCTCCTCCTGTCTATGTATGACATGAGTATGGCACCCCCCAGTCCTACACTCTCCTCCTGTCTATGTATGACGTGAGTATGGCACCCCCCAGTCCCACACTCTCCTCCTGTCTATGTATGACGTGAGTATGGCACCCCCCAGTCCTACACCCTCCTCCTGTCTATGTATGACATGAGTATGTCACCCCCCAGTCCCACACTCTCCTCCTGTCTATGTATGGCGTGAGTATGGCACCCCCCAGTCCCACACTCTCCTCCTGTCTATGTATGATGTGTGTATGTCACCCCCCAGTCCCACACTCTCCTCCTGTCTATGTATGATGTGTGTATGTCACCCCCCAGTCCCACACTCTCCTCCTGTCTATGTATGATGTGTGTATGTCACCCCCCAGTCCCACACTCTCCTCCTGTCTATGTATGACGTGAGTATGGCATCCCCCAGTCCCACACTCTCCTCCTGTCTATGTATGACATGAGTATGGCACCCCCCAGTCCCACACTCTCCTCCTGTCTGTGTATGATGTGTGTATGTCACCCCCCAGTCCCACACTCTCCTCCTGTCTATGTATGACGTGAGTATGGCACCCCCCAGTCCCACACTCTCCTCCTGTCTATGTATGACATGAGTATGGCACCCCCCAGTCCTACACTCTCCTCCTGTCTATGTATGACATGAGTATGGCACCCCCCAGTCCTACACTCTCCTCCTGTCTATGTATGACATGAGTATGGCACCCCCCAGTCCCACACCCTCCTCCTGTCTATGTATGACGTGAGTATGGCACCCCCCAGTCCCACACTCTCCTCCTGTCTGTGTATGATGTGTGTATGTCACCCCCCAGTCCCACACTCTCCTCCTGTCTATGTATGACATGAGTATGGCACCCCCCAGTCCTACACTCTCCTCCTGTCTGTGTATGATGTGTGTATGTCACCCCCCAGTCCCACACTCTCCTCCTGTCTGTGTATGACATGAGTATGGCACCCCCCAGTCCCACACTCTCCTCCTGTCTATGTATGATGTGTGTATGTCACCCCCCAGTCCCACACTCTCCTCCTGTCTATGTATGACGTGAGTATGGCATCCCTCAGTCCCACACTCTCCTCCTGTCTATGTATGACGTGAGTATGGCACCCCCAGTCCTACACTCTCCTCCTGTCTATGTATGACATGAGTATGGCACCCCCCAGTCCCACACTCTCCTCCTGTCTATGTATGGCGTGAGTATGTCACCCCCCAGTCCCACACTCTCCTCCTGTCTATGTATGACGTGAGTATGGCACCCCCCAGTCCCACACCCTCCTCCTGTCTATGTATGACGTGAGTATGGCATCCCCCAGTCCCACACTCTCCTCCTGTCTATGTATGACATGAGTATGGCATCCCCCAGTCCCACACTCTCCTCCTGTCTATGTATGATGTGTGTATGTCACCCCCCAGTCCCACACTCTACTCCTGTCTGTGTATGACGTGAGTATGGCACCCCCCAGTCCCACACTCTCCTCCTGTCTATGTATGACGTGAGTATGGCATCCCCCAGTCCCACACTCTCCTCCTGTCTGTGTATGATGTGTGTATGTCACCCCCCAGTCCTACACCCTCCTCCTGTCTATGTATGACGTGAGTATGGCACCCCCCAGTCCCACACTCTCCTCCTGTCTATGTATGACATGAGTATGGCACCCCCCAGTCCCACACTCTCCTCCTGTCTATGTATGACATGAGTATGGCACCCCCCAGTCCCACACTCTCCTCCTGTCTATGTATGACGTGAGTATGTCACCCCCCAGTCCCACACTCTCCTCCTGTCTGTGTATGATGTGTGTATGTCACCCCCCAGTCCCACACTCTCCTCCTGTCTATGTATGACGTGAGTATGGCACCCCCCAGTCCCACACTCTCCTCCTGTCTATGTATGATGTGAGTATGGCACCCCCCAGTCCCACACTCTCCTCCTGTCTATGTATGACGTGAGTATGGCATCCCCCAGTCCCACACTCTCCTCCTGTCTATGTATGACGTGAGTATGGCATCCCCCAGTCCCACACTCTCCTCCTGTCTATGTATGACGTGTGTATGTCACCCCCCAGTCCCACACTCTCCTCCTGTCTATGTATGGCATGAGTATGGCACCCCCCAGTCCTACACTCTCCTCCTGTCTATGTATGACATGAGTATGGCACCCCCCAGTCCCACACTCTCCTCTTGTCTATGTATGATGTGTGTATGTCACCCCCCAGTCCCACACTCTCCTCCTGTCTATGTATGACGTGAGTATGGCACCCCCCAGTCCCACACTCTCCTCCTGTCTGTGTATGACATGAGTATGTCACCCCCCAGTCCCACACTCTCCTCCTGTCTATGTATGACGTGAGTATGGCATCCCCCAGTCCCACACTCTCCTCCTGTCTGTGTATGATGTGTGTATGTCACCCCCCAGTCCCACACTCTCCTCCTGTCTATGTATGACATGTGTATGTCACCCCCCAGTCCCACACTCTCCTCCTGTCTATGTATGACGTGAGTATGTCACCCCCCAGTCCCACACTCTCCTCCTGTCTATGTATGACGTGAGTATGGCACCCCCCAGTCCCACACACTCCTCCTGTCTATGTATGACATGTGTATGTCACCCCCCAGTCCCACACTCTCCTCCTGTCTATGTATGACGTGAGTATGGCACCCCCCAGTCCCACACTCTCCTCCTGTCTATGTATGACGTGAGTATGGCATCCCCCAGTCCCACACTCTCCTCCTGTCTATGTATGACGTGAGTATGGCACCCCCCAGTCCCACACTCTCCTCCTGTCTATGTATGACGTGAGTATGGCATCCCCCAGTCCCACACCCTCCTCCTGTCTATGTATGGCGTGAGTATGGCATCCCCCAGTCCCACACTCTCCTCCTGTCTATGTATGACATGAGTATGGCATCCCCCAGTCCCACACTCTCCTCCTGTCTGTGTATGACGTGAGTATGGCACCCCCCAGTCCTACACTCTCCTCCTGTCTATGTATGACATGAGTATGGCACCCCCCAGTCCCACACTCTCCTCCTGTCTATGTATGACGTGAGTATGGCACCCCCCAGTCCCACACTCTCCTCCTGTCTATGTATGATGTGTGTATGTCATCCCCCAGTCCCACACTCTCCTCCTGTCTATGTATGACGTGAGTATGGCACCCCCCAGTCCCACACCCTCCTCCTGTCTATGTATGGCGTGAGTATGGTATCCCCCAGTCCTACACTCTCCTCCTGTCTATGTATGACATGAGTATGGCACCCCCCAGTCCCACACTCTCCTCCTGTCTATGTATGACGTGAGTATGGCACCCCCCAGTCCCACACTCTCCTCCTGTCTATGTATGACGTGAGTATGGCATCCCCCAGTCCTACACTCTACTCCTGTCTGTGTATGACATGAGTATGGCACTGCTGTAATTTTTCTAAAAGAAAGAAATGAAGTTTATGCCTGGCTGATAATTTATCTCTAACAAATATCAACCCTTTTTGTAAATTGATATCCTGCATCTCTTTTAATGATATAGACAGCATACCGAGGCAGTTGTCGGAGAAAGCTACTAGTAGCTCCATTGTTGGGAGACTGCCCTGCATGTTCCAGGAGGCATTATTGAGTGGGTAAAGAACAGATTTCCCTCTATTTAGATTTCAACCTGAGGCTTCCCCAAACTGTGCAATGAGGGTAAAAACCCCAGAGGAGGTCATTGATTGTTTTTTTTAATGAAATAGTGTATCAGATGCTAATTAGGACATATTGACTTAGAAAATACCCCAGTGTTTGTAATGTTGTTTGATAATTAAGCTCAATGTCTCAACTGCTAGTATAAATAAGAGTGTTGACAGGGGGTATGACACCCGTGCACTGTCCCAGTAATCAAGGAGCCTCAATATTCACCACTAACACCAGTGAGGGGTATGCACATTGGGAAGGACAACAAGTACACACACAGCAAAGTACAATTTTTCTTAAGAGCACAGAGAGATCACAGTCAGTCTGGGGCTGGTTCCTCCCTTTCTCTCCAGATCCTCAATGAGATTCCCCACTGGCAGCTATAGGGTACAGATCTCAGCCTAGTGGTCAAGCCAAAACTTCCAGCACCCTCTCTGTCCAAACAGTGCTTTGTGTCCCTGCCCAAGTAGCTGACACTCACACTTTGAGACATGAGTTATATACAAACACACAGACACTCCTGGGGAAGGCTGGCACAGGTTCTCCAGCTATGCCCCCTTCTCTCCAGACTACAAGGTAGAAATCACTGCCACCAACCACTAATATCAGCTACTATAAGGCCCTTCCCAAAGGGTGACCAATTTCTTTGTGCAATATTACTGTTATCCAAATAGTAAGTGTGACCCAGGGCTAAATCTATTGGAGTGGCTTGGACAGTAACACCAAATACATGCAATGTACTCTAAGAGCTTAAATTACCTTTACACAAAACAGCCACAGTTGAAAGATTTAAAAGTATTTAATAATAAATAATAAAAACATAAGATAAATCTTATTACTTCAGGTTGGGTGGGTGACCTAATGGTTAAGGTGTTTGCCTTACAAACACAAGGTGCAGGGTTTGAGTTTCACAAGGGATGATTGGCTAGGCTTACAATGGCTTGCAAGGGCAGTTAGCCTAGTACTAACCTGTGAACCTGTGAACAATAACATTACAGAGTTCAGAAATCACAGGAAAATTATTGTAAAATAATATTGTAGGATAGTCTGACATAAACACAGAAAACAGCTAGGCTAATCTGGCTAACTTTCTATCTAACTCTAAGAGAAATACTAAGATCTAAGATCCTGCTTACAGAGCAAAGCAAGTGCTGATGAGTGGATGTTCTTCAGACAAAATTCAAAAAATGCTCTCCTTTCTTTCTCTCCTTAAATTGATAACACAGTACTGCCGAGTCATTTCAGATTACATCATTCTTAACAGTTTTGATTTAGTTTCCCAAGCTCACAGAACTTAAAATTTACATTTCTTTTTGTAATCTGCACCTGCAGAAAGCCACAGCAATAAAAGACATTGAACATGTAAAATCTAGTAATTAACTCTTGTCCTAAGACAACAGAAAGAATTCCTTAGTCCAGACATCCTGTCTCCAAGCTTGAGATCAAGCAGTCCTACAATGCTTGACTTAACAGCTTTCTTCCAGCAGGGTGCACTGTGGTTACATTGTTGAAGTTCAGAACATTTAACACCATTTTCTATTTAGTTTTCTTACATTTGTAAAACAGCCTGTGGATTACATTAATATTTATAAATGACATAGAATTATTTACAAAATTCTATCTAGCTAGGCTGACAGCCTTCACATACCCCCCCCCCCCCGGGAGAACTCAAGCTAGTTTTTCAAGTGACCATTGAGAAACTTTGCTTGAGAGGGTTAGGTCTATCTGAGTATACCTTATCCCATTCCCTGTCTTGAGAGCCCATCTGGATTGGCATGACATATATGCTTGCAACCCCAGGCTCCATCTTAGCAACTTGGCATTTTGCTGACTGGCTCAGTGTAACCATGTTAAAGGATTGTGATCTGGTGTTCAAAGCATCCACCTGCACAAGGAAATATTTGCTGTAATCTGGACTGGCTAACACAGGGGGTCCTCCCAAAGCTTCTTTAAGCTTCTAGAATGCCTGCTTACATGGTGGGGTCCATGCTACCTTATATGGCCTGTTTTTCATTGTCAGGTCTGTGAGGGGAGCAGCTATGGTACTATACCTAGGGATGAACTTTCTATAGTACCCTGCTGTCCCCAAGAATGCCCTCACCTGCTTTTTGGTAACAGGTGCAGGCCATGCCTGAATGGCTTCCACTTTGGCAGGTTCTGGGCTGATCTTACCACTCCCCATTCTATGTCCCAGGTAGGAGACGTCTGCCATACCCACCTGACATTTACTCAGCTTAATGGTCAACCCTGCCCTCTGTAGTCTGCCCAGCACCTCCCTGACATGCTGAAGGTGCACTTGCCAGGAATGGCTGTAGATGGCAATATCATCTAGGTAAGCAAGGGCAAACCCTCCTGCTCCTGCTAGGATATAATCTACCAGCCTCTGGAAAGTTTCTGGGGAATTTTTCATCTCAAAGGGCATCTTTGTGAACTCATACAAGCCAAAACGAGTCACAAAGGCTGACCTCTCTCTAGCACTGGGAGTCAAGGGCACTTGCCAGTAACCCTTGGTAAGATCAATGGTGGTAAGATACCTAGCCCCAACCAGCTGCTCTAGTGCCTCATCCAACCTAGGCGTGAGGTAAGCATCTGACTCTGTGACTATTTAATTTCCTGTAGTCCACACAGAACCTGGTGCTGCCATCTTTCTTTGGCACCAGCACCACTGGGGAGGCCCAGGGACTGTTGGACCCTTGAAGTACCCCTAGTTCCAACATTTCCTGTATCTCCTCCCTCAGAGTCTGTTTGACTCTCTCAGGCACCCAGAAAGGGGCCTGCCTAATAGGCCTTTGATGTCCTGTATCCACCTCTTGCTGCACCAGGTGGGTGCACCCTGGTTTCCCAGTGAACATATCTCCAAACTCCTGTAACACTGCTCGGATTTCTCGAACCTGGGTAGGAGATAGCTGCTGGGACATTGCTACCCCTTCCACTGAGGTGTTAGTCTGAGCCTCACTGAGGAGATCAGCCAATGGATCTCACTCAGACTCCTCCTGCAATCCACTGCAGATACTCAGCACAGGGGCCTCCCTATCATGGTAAGGTTTCATCCTGTTAACATGGTACAAATTGTGCTCCTGCCTCCTGCCTAGCAGTTCCACCATATAGTTAACATCACTTAGCTTTCTTACCACCTTGTAGGGTCCCTCCCAGGGTGCTTGCAGCTTGTTGTGTCTGACAAGAATGAGAACCATTATCTGCTGCCGTATAGCATACTCTCTAGCTCGAGCATTTCTGTCATACCAGACCTTTTTCTGTTGCTGGGCTTCTGCCATGTTCTCCTGTGCCAAGCTCATGATTTCCCAGAGATTTGTCCTGATGTTTAGGACATATACCACAACAGAGATTCACACTCACCTTCCCACTCATCTCAAATTAAGTATAGATGTCCTCTCACCCTATGCCCATACAACAACTCAAAGGGTGAAAAACCCGTGGATTCCTGGGGAACCTCTCTGAAAGCAAACAACAGATGGGGCAAATATTTGTCCCGCTCCCTCTTAAAACTGGTCTGCAAATTCCCATAGCATGGACTTGAGTGTAAAGTTTACCTCTCAACAAGACCATTAGTTGGCAGCCTTCACAGGGGGCATCATGATCTAGTACCTCTCTACAGAGTGAAGGGCGGAAAGCACATATTATTTGTCAACACCTGCTCTAAGGGGGCCACATATAAAAGTCTGAACCAGCTTACAAAAATCTCCTTTAATCCCAAAGCATCTCAGGACATAAAAGTCCCAATTCAGGATGTCAGAAGCTTTGTGAAAGTCTAAGAAAACCACTGCTGCTGGGGAAGCTGATAGTTGGCATGATTGCTGGGTTGCCAGGAGTGTAGTAATCAGGTGTTGAATTCCTTGTCTATTTGACACAAAACATATTTGGGAGTCTGCAACAAGCAAGTGGATTACTTTATTTAGCCTAGTAGGAAGGATCTTGGCCAAGAATCTGATTTCTGCTGGTAAGAGGGAAATGGGGGGGATAGTTAATTGGATAGTTAGGGTCTTTTTTTCCTTCACAAAGATGATTATTGAAGCGGGTGTTGAAGTATTCAAGAATATTCCCACCACTTTGCTTTCATTAAACATAACTAGAGAATAGGGAGCCAGGTCATGCACTTCAGTCTTATAAGGGTCAGCTACATCCCCTCAGGTCCCAGTGTTTTGCCCGATTTCAGAGAGTGGATGGCAGTTTTATCTCCTCAACCATAATGGGTGTGTTAAGCGTATGTAATTTTATCTCCCAAAGCTCAGACAACCAGGTAATTTGGAGAATCTGTTCAGCTTGGGGATGGTATTCATTGAGACCGTGGCAGGATGACTTCATTAAAGAATCTGTTCAGCTTGGGGATGGTATTCATTGTAATTCTAAGAATCTGTTCAGCTTGGGGATGGTATTCATTGTAATTCTAAGAATCTGTTCAGCTTGGGGATGGTATTCAATGGAATTCTAAGAATCTGTTCAGCTTAGGGATGGTATTCATTGAGACCGTGGTAGGATGACTTCATTAAATAATCTGTTCAGCTTGGGGATGGTATTCATTGTAATTCTAAGAATCTGTTCAGCTTGGGGATGGTGAGAATCTCACTTAAAATGCAAGCTGATTTTATTTTGGCATTTAGGCTTTTAACATGCCATGATAGTCATTTCCCTATTAATGCTGCATTCTCATCTGCTGTCAGTGCCTGTAAGATGTGATAAAAAGCCACTCAAATGTAAGGGTATGGGAAATGCAACATTAGGACACCCCCATGGACAGGGATAGAAGTTTATCAGCTGCTTTCTTTAAGGCACACTATTTAAATCCAATCAATAAGTAGAACCAACATGAAAAAAGTCAGTCTGGCCACTGTGGTGCAGCGGTAGCATTGTAGCCTCACAGCAAGAGGTTCTCTGGTTCAATTCTTGGCTGAGTTGTCTCCTCTGTGGAGTCTGCATGTCTACCCTGTGGTCACTTGGGTTTCCACCAGGTGCTCCTGTTTCCTCCCACATTCCAAAGACATGCATGCAATACGTGGATTGGACACTCTAAATTGACCGTAGGTGAGAGTGGGTACATGAGTGAGTGGTGTGAATGAACTACCACAGCAGAGCTAGCCACTTGGTGGTGTAAACCTTGGCTCAAGATGATTGTCACTGCAGAAGTGACACCCCAACTCCATGTGCAAAATGAGAAAAAGGGGTTGAGGATGGATGGATGGATGGATGGATGGATGAAGGGAATGTCACATATTGCATAATACCTCTTAAACTAACAGCATTAGGCTCAAGTATCTTAGTCAAGCTTTCTAACTTCTTCAGAGTCCCAGAACCACAGTGTAACACATATCATAAACTTAACAGCATGAACATTAATTATGTAACAGTCACCAGTTATGATATCATCACTGGCACACTTTAATCAGTGTCTAAAACGATCAGTCGAAGAATGCATCCAATTGGTCCCCTGCTAGGACAGAGAGTCCATCTGGTCAGGCAGGAAAGCGCATGGGGAGAAAAAAAAACCCTCTCAAGCAGGCACAAGGTGTCATCCATGTGTTTAATGCTATCTGGTGGAAGGATGGCCTGTACTCTATAGGATAAAGCCATTCCTTACCCCACATGCTAGGACCTCCATTGCCCGCTCCCATCTACTCTCTACACTCTACTATGCTTCCCCTTTACTTGCCAACCTAAATAAAACAGATTCTCACACTGCTATAATAACATATCTAGATTTGCAACTGGTCTACCTTATAGAATGCATCATTGTAAAAATCGAAATTATCTCGGATGGCTAGAGCTACCCAGGCAGATTCAGTATAATCAACTCATTGTGGCTCACAAATCACTTAACCAACCAGATAATACACCTGCCCTGAAAAACATAATCTATCCCCACTCCAACTCCAGATCACTCCAGTCATCTAATAGATTATTAGTGCAAACCATCAAATCCAACAACTCAGCTGGTGACTCCCTGTTCGCCAACTCTGCTGGCCAAATTTGGAATTCCCTTCCTGGTAACATTACCTTAGATACCACCCTATCTCAATTTAAAAAAACTCTCAAGGAGTATTTCAATTCTCAATGGATATGTCCCTGCTCCAAGCCTTACTAAATCTTTATGCATACTGGTGTACTAGTTCTATGTCTGTAAGTGGCACTCAAATATCTTTATTTGTTAAGCCAGTTTAGAAGATTGTTAGATTGTACAAATTTAACTGGACTATAAAATGTGTTATATTTGTATAAATTTAACTGGACTGTAAAATGTGTTATATTTGTATAATGTCATGATGATTCCTGTTCTATATGTATATTGTAATGATTGTATATGGAGCTTTTCTCCCTGGGCCTCCGCTGAAAATGGGCATGTATCCAGTCGGACTATCCCAGTCAACAAATGTAAAATAAAAAATAAATAAAAATAACTAAATAAAATACTCATAGCCACAACTATGCTGACTAGTTCTCCCCTGGCCTGTTGCTGTTCCAGTTGCTCTATCTCTTCCAGGGTAGGATCAGGTTCAGTAATGTCCATCGCTGCTTTCTCCTTATCCCTGGAAAGATTGGCTAGTGGTAGATATTTGATAGAATAAGGGAGTGGAGAGTTCTGGCCATCATGTTGATCAGATAAGACCCTGTCTGTTGGTGTCTGCTGGGTTGTGGTCTTTGATTTATTTTTGACCAGTGTTTTCCATTTCTTCTTGGCAAAAGATGCAGTTTGAGGAAAGGCTTTAGGGGTGTTGGGTGGTCTGTTCAAAAACTATATGCTTCCTCTGGATGGTGAAAGATGACAGCTTCCCCCATTTCTCTGGATCTGCAGTGAGGCAGGGAAGCATAACTGAAATGAGTAGCCAAGCTCTTTAACACGCTTGACAGCCATGATGAGTACTTTCCTTTTGTTAAAAGTGAAGTACTATTATCTGGAGTGAAATGGACTGGGATTCCTTGTAGTAGGCAATTGGGACCAATCCCTATTACAGTACTTAAGATAGCTTCCCTGTCGTGGAAACTTAGGAAGTGAACAATAAAGTGCCTTGGTAGGTTTGAGATATTTCTGGTATTTATGCGATGTGCACACTCAATGAAAGTGGATGTATCCCATTTCAGCTGTTGCCAAAGAGCTGTTTAGATGTATGTGACTGCATTCTGCCCTTCAGCTCCTTCAGGTAGTCTGATTATGCAGAGTTTGTTGTGGCGCAATCTGTTCTCCAAATCATCTAACTTCACCTTTAGCTGATAATTCCAAGTCAGCAAGTATTCCATTTGCCCTTTGTTATCAGTTATGAATGGTTTCTGCTCTGTCAGTTCCTGGTGTTACCTCTCTAATTTGGATTTTAGGGCTGAAGTTTCACTTTTTATTTCAACTACCATGTTTATTAGAGCCTGTAGATCGACTTTCATTTCTCTCAACTGTGTATTAAAAACCAGAAGTGAATTTTGTACATCTTCTGGCTCCTGCTACTGGCGGTTCTCATTCATTTATGTTTAGGAGCCATGTTGCTTAGCTCACAGGCCATCAACTTAATTTTGGTTGTGTCTCTCTGGCTTTATTTTAAAATTGCTCCAGATGTTCTACAACAGTGAGGAATCAGAAAAAGATGGAAATGATATAAATCAGCAATAACATTCTCTTGGCAAGGAAATCGCACACCATAAAGTATATTTGCATGTGTGTGTGCCCCCAGGCAAGCCCCTCAATCTTGTCAATATTTCTATATTAGAAACATTTACTGGTTAAACTCAGTGATACAGTAGATGGGAAAGTGCAGTATGTGTGTATGTGTGTGTGTGTGTGTGTGTGTGTGTGTGTGTGTGTGTGTGTGTGTGTGTGTGTGTGTGTGTGTGTGGGTGCATGTGCATGTGCGTGTGTGTGTGTTTATATATATATATATATATATATATATATATATATATATATATATATATATATATATATACACATTGTGTGTGTGTGTGTGGGTGCATGTTTGTGTGTGTGTGTGTGTGTGTGTGTGTGTGTGTGTGTGTGTGTGTGTGTGTGTGTGTGAGAGAGAGAGACAGAGACACTGAGACGTGTAGATAATACGAAGTGAAGGCTCAGGAGGTAAGATGCACTGTATGCTCGGATGGGTTCTGCATATTATGCGGCTGCTGTGATGCAGGAGCTGAAAGGAAGTTAAATAGAAAAGAGACAGAGCCGGGTAGAAGAAGACGCGTGGACAGATGCAAGGCAATGATAGAAAAAAGCGAGAGGTAAACAAGGGAGAGATGCTAAGGAGGAATGAATGGATCACAAATGGAGGGAGGCAATAAGAAGTAGGAGTGTAAGGAAATACAGGGAGGGCAGAGTTAGTGTCGTAGTGCAAAAGTTAGAGGAGGGCAGTTCAGATGAAGTATCTTGAGAAGTTTTGTAAAGAGACTGTGATTTACATCGTGGTGAGTGGCTAATGTTTCAGCATTTGAAGAAGGCAAGGAGTAAAGTAGACAGCAGTTAAGGGGCAGGTGAAAGAAGGTAGACAGCAGTTAAGGGGCAGGTGAAAGAAGGTAGAGGGGATGAGGTGTGGTTCTTAGAGAAAAATGATACACTGGGAAGCATATCAAAAGGAGAAATGGGATATTGGAATGAGCTGAAGGGCAGCCAGGGAGAGAAGATGGGAAGTGGTTGGAAAAATAACTCTGTGGGAGAAGTTTGCAAAACCTGTGATAGTTTTTAAAGGGTAGTGAACATGTTAGATATGCAGCTGTGGATCCTGCATAGCTGAAATAGAATTCTGAAAACAGAGGGAGTAATGACAGATGACAGGTGTAGAGATGTGCAAAGGAAGGCAAGGACAACATGCACATTTAATGGAGATGCTGGAATATAAAGAGGCTTTGGAGGACAGTAAAGGAACATATCAGGACTGTAGGCTCCTAATTAAAAGTATTACAGAAATTGTGTGTGTGTTGTGTAGTGGTGTTCTTCAGCTGTTCATCCCAGAGACAGGCCTACTCTTGAATTATAAATCCTTTTGGTGGTAAGATGAAAACCGGTTTTCAAAAAAGTATGGCAGGTAGACAGGATAATGTGAGGATGAGATATATGACTGGTGTCAGAAAGCAAGTTAAAACAATGAGGTTCAGCTAAAAAGATTAAAGAAAAGAAGAATCTTTAGGAAATTCTTAAGGTGCTTTGAGATAGGATAGAACAAACAATGTGGGACACATCGGTGAGTGATTTCTGTCTGATACAAGAAATGAAATGAGGGAGCAGAAAGGTAACATTTTATGTTCTGAGAGTCGTTAGTTCTAATCCCAGAATAGCAAGACTGAAGAGTGAAAATGGAGACTTATATATACTAAGGCAGGGTGGAATGGGAAGTAAGTCCTGCATTCTTTGTAGGTGGAAAGAAATCAGATTACCTGCAGAGACACATACCCTAGCCATGCCAGTGCTTTTCTGCTTAAGTCTTACCCCCTCTAATGTGCTGGGCTTATATCAGAGGAGGTATGCAATAGTGAAACAAGGGACCTTCACCCACTTATGTGGTGATACAACACTCATGCTGCCCGACACCCAGCACTAAGGACTCTGAGACTGCACTGCTCAGTTATCACATCTCCACAGCCTTCCCTCAAGGAGAAAACAGCAGGCTGAGCTCATAGTTTATAGGTTCATAACTGGTTTACTGGTAAATCCTAGGCCATCTGCCTTATGCAGGCCATTTTAGCACTAGCCACCTTCCCTTCAACAGTGAGAATCAAACTATGTACCTTGTGTTTGGGAGGTAAAACCCTTAACCATTATACCGACCCCCATCATTTCTCTCCTTCGACCCTAGCAGGTGCTGAAGCTGCTATTCAAACTTGAGTCACCTAGGTCACAGTCAAGGCTGCTGTTATCTCTTAGGTCATAGTCAGGGCTCCTTTTGTCTGTTAGGTCACAGTCAGGGCTCCTTTCTTCTGTTAGATTACAGTCAGGACTCCTTTTGTCTGTCTGGTCACAGTCAAGACTCCTTTTGTCTGCTAGGTCACAGTCAAGACTCCTTTTGTCTGTCCGGTCACAGTCACGGCTCCTTTCATCTGTTAGATTACAATAAGGTCTTGTTTTGTCTATTAGATCACAGTCAGGGCTTCTTTTGTCTGTTACGTCACAGTCAGGGCTCCTTTCATCTGTTAGATTACAGTAAGGTCTTGTTTTGTCTATTAGTTCACAGTCACGGCTTCTTTTGTCTGTTACGTCACAGTCAGGGCTCCTTTCATCTGTTAGATTACAGTAAGGTCTTGTTTTGTCTATTAGTTCACAGTCAGGGCTTCTTTTGTCTGTTACGTCACAGTCAGGGCTCCTTTCATCTGTTAGATTACAGTAAGGTCTTGTTTTGTCTATTAGTTCACAGTCAGGGCTTCTTTTGTCTGTTACGTCACAGTCAGGGCTCCTTTCATCTGTTAGATTACAGTAAGGTCTTGTTTTGTCTATTAGTTCACAGTCACGGCTTCTTTTGTCTGTTACGTCACAGTCAGGGCTCCTTTCATCTGTTAGATTACAGTAAGGTCTTGTTTTGTCTATTAGTTCACAGTCAGGGCTTCTTTTGTCTGTTACGTCACAGTCAGGGCTCCTTTCATCTGTTAGAGTGCAGTCAGGACTCCTTTTTGTCTAATAGGTCACAGTCAAGTCTCCTTTTGTCTGTTTGGTCACAGTCAGGACTCTTTTCATCTGTTAGATTACAGTCAGGGCTTCTGTTGTCTATTAGTTCACAGTCAGGGCTTCTTTTGTCTTTTAGATCACACTCAGGACTCCTTTTGTCTGTTAGGTCACACTTAGGGCTCTTTTTGCCTGTTAGACCACAGTCAGGGCTCTTTTTGTCTGTTAGATCACAGTCAGGACTCCTTTTGTCTGTTAGATTACAGTCAGGGCTTCTTTTGTCTGTTAGATTACAGTCAGGGTTCCTTTTGTCTGTTAGGTCACAGTAAGGACTGTGTTTGTCTGTTAGGTCACAGTCAGGGTTCTTTTCATCTGCTAGATTATAGTCAGGGCTTCTTTTGTCTATTAGTTCACAGTCAGGGCTTCTTTTGTTTTTTAGATCACACTCAGGACTCCGTTTGTCTGTTAGGTCACACTTAGGGCTCTTTTTGTCTGTTAGGTCACAGTCAGGACTCCTTTTGACTGTTAGGTCACAGTCAGGGCTCTTTTTGTCTGTTAGATTACAGTCAGGGCTTCTTTTGTCTGTTAGGTCACATTAAGGACTGCGTTTGTTAGGTCATACTGCATTTGTCTGGTAGGTCACAGTCAGGACTCCTTTTGACTGTTAGGTCATAGTCAGGGCTCTTTTTGTCTGTTAGATCACAGTCAGGGATTCTTTTGTCTGTTAGATCACACTTAGGGTCTTTTTGTCTGTTAGGTCACAAGCAGGACTCTTTTTGTGTGTTAGATCACACTCAGGTCTCCTTTTGTCTGTTAGATTACAGTCAGGGTTCCTTTTGTCTATTAGGTCACAGTAAGGACTGCGTTTGTCTGTTAGGTCACAGTCAGGGTTTTTTTCATCTGTTAGATTATAGTCAGGGCTTCTTTTGTCTATTAGTTCACAGTCAGGGCTTGTTTTGTCTTTTAGATCACATTCAGGACTCCGTTTGTCTGTTAGGTCACACTTAGGGCTCTTTTTGTCTGTTAGGTCACAGTCAGGGCTCTTTTTGTCTGTTAGATCACAGTCAGGGCTTCTTTTCTCTGTTAGATTACAGTCAGGGTTCCTTTTGTCTGTTAGGTCACAGTAAGGACTGCGTTTGTTAGGTCATACTGCATTTGCCTGTTAGGTCACAGTCAGGACTCCTTTTGACTGTTAGGTCATAGTCAGGGCTCTTTTTGTCTGTTAGATCACAGTCAGGGCTTCTTTTGTCTGTTAGATCACACATAGGGCTCTTTTTGTCTGTTAGGTCACAGGCAGGACTGTTTTTGTGTGTTAGGTCACACTCAGGGTTCCTTTTGTCTGTTACGTCACAGTAAGGACTGCGTTTGTCTGTTAGGTCATACTGCGTTTGCCTGTTAGGTCACAGTCAGGACTCTTTTTGTTTGTTAGATCACAGTTAGGGCTCTTTGTGTCTGTCAGGTCACACTCAGGGCTTCTTTTGCCTGTTAAGTCACAGTCAGGGCTCTTTTTGTCTGTTAGATCACAGTCAGGGCTCTTTGTGTCTGTCAGGTCACACTCAGGGCTTCTTTTGCCTGTAAGGTCATACTCAGGGCTCTTTTTGTTTGTTAGATCACAGTCAGGGCTCTTTGTGTCTGTCAGGTCACACTCAGGGCTTCTTTTTCCTGTTAGGTCACAGTCAGGGCTCTTTTTGTCTGTTAGATCGCAGTCAGGGCTCTTTGTGTCTGTCAGGTCACACTCAGGGCTCCTTTTGCCTGTTAGGTCACAGTCAGGGTTCTTTTCGCCTGATAGATCACAGTCAGGGCTCCGTTTGTCTGTTCCAGCAGAGTAGCTGTGCTTTTCTGAGTTCTTCTTTTGTTCTGGAAAACAGAGATAAACAGATTGATTCATTGTCTTGTCAGATATCACTTTACAACTAAAAGAAAGAGTAGCTCTCAGAGAATCTGTACCTTGGCAGAAAATTAGATAAAGCTAAGAGCACAGCCAGGCCTGTAATTCTGAAATTCTTCTATCAGATGTATAACATCTGCCAGAGGCAAAGCTTCCAAAAAGCCATTAATGTCTGCCAATAGAAGGCAATCAAACAGATGTAGAGTCACCGTTAAAATGCAGCCACTCTTTTGGAATGTCCCTTCTTTAGTGCTTTAAATGAGATATATCTTTAAAGGAAAGCCTTGCTAGCACTTTGAAAGTTAGTGGCGCGGGCCAAGATAAACATGCTACAAAGAAGATGAGAAGATGTGTTTACCATGGAGAAATAGATTAAGCCTTCGTCATACAGTGAATGCAGACAATCTCAGAGCAGAAAGAAGAGTGGTTGAAAATAGACCCATGGGTCATTTCACTGACCATACAGAAAACCTAAGCAGCTTTATAAAGTACTACTTACTTGTAGAAGGATTCCTTCCACATTTCATGGCCTGTAAACTCCTTTAGAAAATTCCATCAGCTGTTATCCATGGTTATCCAGGCTGATATTATGAGCAACCATGGGTACAGGATTTTGCCCCATTGAGATAGCACTGTCTGGAGTTCTAGTTCTGATATCATTTGTAAGAAAGACTAGCCAGCATAGACAATGAAGCCGATTGTTTAAGAGTACTGAGGGTATGAATATGCCTCTGGACATAGCAAGCTTTTACAGTAATTACCGAGAACAGCTTTATTGCTAGGTATGGGGTCTAGAGACCCTGTCATTGGTGTTACCCTCTGGTAATAGATGCCAACAAATATCTA